>NC_064808.1:17086749-17106452 GCF_023721935.1 Panthera uncia | reverse complement strand
AAAAAAAAAAAAAAAAAAAAAAAAAAATTAAAAAAAAAAAAAAAGACATATTTACTGGGGCGCCTGGGTGGCTCAGTCGGTTGAGCGCCCGACTTCAGGTCATGATCTCGCGGTTTTGTGGGTTCGAGTCCCGCGTCGGGCTCTATGCTGACAGCTCCGAGCCTGGAGCCTGCTTTGGATTCTGTATCTCCTTCTCTCTCTGCCCTTCCCCTGCTTGTGCTCTCTCTCTCAAAAATAAATAAACATTAAAAAAAAAAATTAACTCAGGCAACGATGAGTGCCCCATATCTGCCTAACAACCACTTAAGCCTTTTCCTATCTAAATTCCTGGGCCCCACCCTTGGAGATTCTCATTCCTTGATTGTGAGGGGCTCTGGGAACCTGTGCTTTTAACAAGCACCTCTGACTCACAGATGCAGGCATTTTGAGAAATGCTGGCTTAGAACAAAGCTCAGACAGATCCACAGAAGAGGGAGGGGCAGATACACCATTAACATGGCCCAGAGGCTTGGGGCCAGGGTGCCCTCCTGAGAGAATGGGCAAAGGAGACAAACCTGGTGGGCTTCCTGAAGGAGGCAGCGCTGGGGCCAACCTTGAGGACTGGGAATGAAGACACGGGGGCCAGGGGCGTCCAGCTCCTTTACCACAATGACCACATCCAGAAGACAGAGGGAGGTGGCAGTAAACCCCCTGCGGGCCAAGTCCAGGGCTCCGTGAATCGGGATGTCCCAGGGGAGCATAGGAATGTGATGTCCTGTCTGTCCTGTTTGGGAGGGAATGGGGTCAGGGCAGCACTTTCTAAAGGAATCCCAGTCGGGAAAAAGCCTCAGGCCTATGACTAGGCCAACTGGCCTCACCTGGAGGAGGTTCCCCTGGTTCTGGGAGGGCTGGGGGCGAGGGGGTTCGTGGTTGACATTCCCCGTTTCTGTCATGGCCCATCTAGAGCCGCAGAGCAGTCATTAAGGCTAGAATTGGTTGCAGGATGTGCTCAGTGAATGCGTAGAGGAGTTCCAAGGTGTCCACATAGACGTCAGCACCGTGGTCCAGGGATCCGGGTCTCTAGGACCCACCGACAGCCTTCTGAGAGCTCCAGGCAAGACAGGACCGCTCCTATCTTTAAGGTTTAGCTGTCTGGGGAGACAGGATGGAGGCACCTGCAGGAGACAGAGAGCCTTGACAGCCAAGGGTTTCATGGAAATGGGCAACGTCCACCAGGCCATGGGGGACAGAGGGCAAGGGCACAGCGTGTGCTGGGGTGTGAGATGCTCCTCTAGGCACTGGGGCCCGGGCTGAACGAGAGGAGACGTGTCTGAGGCGGGATGGGCCAGGATGCCCACAGCTCATCAGAGTACAGGACACGTGTTTTCGGAGGACCAAACACGGGCCTGGTCTTCCAATGTGTTTCACAAGACACAGAACATGCCCCTCCTCGTCCTCCTCTTCCTCCTCCTCCTCCTCCTCATCATCATCAAGGTTATGTGGTCTAGCAAATTTGGGGAACAAAACACAGAGAGCGTGTATGGACCTAGAAAGCCAGAGAAGACTGGGGAGCAGCCCGGTGAAGGAGGTACGTGGTCCACGTCTGGGAGGCACAGGTGAATGTTCTCGGTCGGGAAGGGGCCCGAAGACCCTCGAGTCAGTCCCACCCTCTTCAAGGCCCCGTGAGCAAGAGCCAGCTCACAACAGGACGAGCCAAGTAAACTTTTCCTTCCCTCCACCTCTCCTTCTCTCTCTCCCTCTCTAAGCAGCGTCTGACACTGCAAAGAGCAGGACGAGGAAGAGGGGCGGAGGAGGGAGGACACATGCAGTGGGGGCAGGAAGGCCAAACCCCCTTCAGGGCTCACTGCCCGTGGAGGGGAGGGGAGCACGGGTAGATGTGTAAACTCTAACCTAAGCTCACGGCTGTGAGTATTACCTGGGCCCAGATGCTTTTCATTGTTCACCGGACCCTGTGTTTGCAACCTAAAGGGACCTAAGAGTTTTTTGTCACCTAACAGAGCTCAGAAACCTTGTGGCACTACCAGAAGTTTCCATCCAGGAACAGAGGAAGGACTTCCTCCCAAGGATGAATCCTAAAGGGACATCGGGAGCCCAGAAAACAGTTGCTCTTCACTTCCAGCCCGTGAGTCCAGATCAGGCAAGGCTCTGGTTTCAGTCACTGTGAGCGTGAATCTGTCTCCCCTCCTAGAATGGGAGCTCTTCGAGGGCAGGCCTTGTCAGATTTAGCTGCATCCCTCCAGCACCTGGCCACCTGGACAGGTTAATTCTCCCCTTCCTTCTGCCTGACCCTGGGTGTTGAGAAGGGGTGACGTCAGGTACTGGTGAGAGGGTAGCCCGAGTTCTCGTAGAAGTGGACAGAGATTTGGTGCATCCCCGTTGGTATCTCCCAGTGTCAGTCACGTAAATCAGACAGTCCATCAACCAGTGAGGAAATAAACAGGCCATCAGACAGCCGGGCATCCAGCGGGGGAAGGCTGGACACCAGCCTTGCCCGTCGGACACACAGACCATCCGATGATCGCTCTGCACTCAAGCTCCTGTGGACCCCGCTTTCCAGGGTCCCCTCCCAGGACTCTGAGAATGTCTCTCCTCTCCCCGTTCAGGAGGCCTGATGCCGGGTGCTCCTGGCACGGTGCCTGTTCCTAATCAGGAACTTGGCAGCTTCCTCGCTCCCGGCTCCTGTGCTGCCCCTCCTCCTTCCTCTCCTTCCCAAGGTGGGAGCTTTGGGCTCTGCTAAAGCATTACTAAGAACAGGGGTGACGTCACCCTCTTGGGCCCACCCCATCCCCGGCCCCCCCTCACCCTTCACCCTTGGCTGCCGCTGAGAATATGACACATCCTGGGTGGGGGCGGGGGCCATCCCCTGGGACAGACACCCGAAGGTCCCCAGCCCGAGGCTCAGCGCACTCAGACTGCCTTGTCTGCCCCCAGTTGGAGGCCGTTCTGTCTTGCTGCAACGATCTCGGTCCCGGAGACCAAGCCGGACGGATCCAAGCGTGCACTCAGTCTCCTCCAGCTGGGTGGCCCTGCACGAGATAAATCTCTTTGGGCCTCATCTCTAAACAAGGATGATAATTAGACCTACCTCAGAGCAGAGAGCGAATGGGAGGCTTAAATGAGCTCATGTCCATCAGGGTCGTGTCTCAGAGCAAGGAACACAACTACGCACATCGCCACCACCACCAAAAGTAAAATACCAGTAGTGAAGGTATGAGGTGAGTAAGTTTGGGAAACAATGCAAAAACTCTCCCCTGCGTACCCCCCCTTCTGCCCAACGTGACCCCGGTTTTTCACAAGGAGCACAAGTTTTTATTGGTGTTCTTATTACAAAAATGCATGATCACTGCAAAAAGTCACAATGGAAGCAAATTAAAAGCTGAAGATGAAGTTCCTTGGCTCACTTAAACATATGAACAAGTAGGGCGCATGGGTGGTTCAATCAGTTAAGCATCTGACTCTTGATTTCGGCTCAGGTCATGATCTCATGGTTGGGATTTTCTCTCCATCTTTCTCTGTCCCTCTCCTGCTCACATTCTCTCTCTCCCTCTGTCTCTCTCTCTCTCAAAGTAAATAAATAAACTGGAAAAAAAAAAAAAACACGAACAAGCAGCAAGAGCCCACACATATGTAAATACATTTGGAAAGAAATCAAACGCAACTTCTAGAAATGAAACATCCTCTGTAATCCTTGAGATTGCAGAATTTAAGGGATGGGTCAAATAGATTATGTAAAGCTGAAGGCAGGGGCACCTGGGTGGCGCAGTCGGTTAAGCGTCCGACTTCAGCCAGGTCACGATCTCGCGGTCCGTGAGTTCGAGCCCCGCGTCAGGCTCTGGGCTGATGGCTCGGAGCCTGGAGCCTGTTTCCGATTCTGTGTCTCCCTTTCTCTCTGCCCCTCCCCCGTTCATGCTCTGTCTCTCTCTGTCCCAAAAATAAATAAAATAAAAAAAAACGTTGAAAAAAAAAAAAGCTGAAGGCAGAATTAGTAAAATATAAAATAGAGATCATCCTGAGTGCAGCTCAAAGGCGAAAAGAGTTGAAGACTATAAAGGAGAAGGAAGGAACAAGGCATGGAGGGTAGAGTATGAAGATCTAACATGTGTAATTAGAATATTAGACAGAAAGGAGAGAGTATATGGAAGAGGCAGCACTTGAAGAGATCATAAAAAAGTTTTCAAGAACTGTAGAAAGACAACAAACCTTTCACCCAGAAAACCCAATAATTCCTAAGCACCAAATAAGCACTAAAAGTTAAAAGAAATCCACAGCTATACACATTAAAATAAATCAGCAGAGTTAAAAGACAGAGAAAGACGGAGATAATGTGAAAGCAGACAGAGAGACAAAAAATCACTCCTAATGGAACGGCATTTCAACAGATGGGGCTGACTTCTCAACAAAAACAATTCAATCCAGGAGATAGCAGAATGGTATTTCTAGCATATTTGAAATTTATATTGCTGAAATAAAATAGTTGTTTACCTAGACTTCTCCATGTAGCAAATCTACTTTTCAAGAACAAAGATGTAATAAAACAGAGAGCATTTACCAACAGACTTCCAGAGACCCTCCTAAAATCAAGAACAAGAAGAGAATATCTGCTCTCATCGCTTCTATTTAACATTATCCTGGAGGCTCTCGCCAGAGTAATTAGGCAAGAAAAAGAAATTCAAGGCATCTAGATTGGAAAGGAAGAAGGAAAACCATATTTATTTGTAGATGACATATTCTTGAATGTAAAAATCCCTAAAGAATCAGCTCAAAAACTGTTAGAACTAATAGACAAATTCAGCAAGGTTGCAGGATGCAAGATCTATGTACAAGAATTCATTGTATGTCTATATATTAGCAATGAATAACCTAAAAACGGATGTAGAAAATAATTCCCTTTGCAATAGCATAAAAAAAAAATACTTAGGAATACACTTAACAAAAGAAAGGCAAAAGTTGGACTCTGAAAAACAACAATATATGTCGAGATAAAGTAAGGAAGATGGAAATAAATGGGAAGGTTTCTATAGTCCATGGATTAGAAGCCCTATCATTGTTTTTTTTTTTTTTAATGTTTATTTATTTTTGAGACAGAGAGAGACAGAGCATGAATGGGGGAGGGTCAGAGAGGAAGGGAGACACAGAATCCGAAGCAGGCTCCAGGCTCTGAGCTGTCAGCACAGAGCCCGACACGGGGCTCGAACTCACGGACCATGAGATCATGACCTGAGCCAAAGTCAGACGCTTAACCGACTGAGCCACCCAGGCGCCCCAAGAAGCCCTAGCATTGTTAACATGGCAATACGCTCCAACTTGGTTTACAAATTCAATGCAACCTTTATCCAAAGCACAGCTGGCTGTTTTATAAAAATTGACAAACTGATCCTAAAATTTATATAGAAATTTAAGGGACTAAAGTAGCTAAAACAAATTTGAAAAAGAACAAAGTTGGGGAGCTCACGATCCCGATGACAAAATTTACTATAAAGCTATAGCAACCAAGACAGTGTGGTATTGGTATAAGGATAGACATAGAGACCAATGGAAGAGTTGACAATTCCAGAAACAGACCAGTACATTCATGGAAAATAGCACCTAGACAACTTAATGGAGAAAGAATAGTCTTTTCAACAAATGGTGTTGGACAACTGGATATCCACATGCAAAAGAAGGAAGGTGGACCACTTCCTTATACCCTACGTGAAAATGAACTTAAAATAGATCACGAAGCTACACGTAAAAATGAAAACCGTAAAACTCTTAGAAGAAAACATTGGTATAAATCTTAGTGACTTAGAGTTAGGCAGAACTTTCTCTGATACGACAGCAGTAGCACGAGCAACAAGGAAAAATAGATAAATTAGATTTCATTAAAATTTAAAACTTTTGGGGGCACCTGGGTGGCTCACTCAGTTAAACGTCTGACTTTTGATCTCTGCCCAGGTCGTGATCTCACAATTTGTGAGTTTGAACGCTGAGTCAGGCTCCATGCTGTCAGCTCTGCTTGGGATTCTCTGTCTCCCTCACTCTCTCTCTCCTACATAAATAAACATTAAAAAAAATGTTTTTTTAACTTTTGGGCTTGAAAAGACACCATCAAGAAAGTGAAAAGACAAGTACAGAATGGAACAATATATTTGCAAATCATACACGAAACAAAGAACTCGTGTCCAAAATATATAAAGACACAACCCGGTTGCAAAACAAGGCTTAAAGTAGACATTTCTCCAAAAAATATATACAAGTGGCCAATGAGTACATGGAAACATAAGTACATGCTCAACATAATTAACCATCGAGGAAATGCAAATCAAAACGACAATGAATACCACTTCACACACACGGAGACGGCTATAATAACGTTTTTAAAAAGAAGAAAGAAAGTGTCGAATATTGGCGAGAACCGTGGAAATTAGAACCCTCATTCATTGCCCAGGAGAATGTAAAACAGTGTAGTCACTTTGGAAAACAGTTTGGCAGTTTCTCAAAATATTATGTGTGGAGTTACCATAAAACCCAGCAATTCCACTCCTAGTTACATACCCAAGAGAACTGAAAACACACATCCGTGCAAGAATTATACATACATGTTTATAGCGGCATTATTCGTAAGAGCTAAAACTGGAAACAAACTAAATGCCCTTTGGCTAATAAATGGATAAATAAAGTGTAGTCTATTCACACCATGGAACATTATTTGGCAATAAAAAACAATGAAGTACTAATATGTGCTATAATACAATGCCCCCTGAAAACATTATGCTAAGGGGAAGGAGCCAGTCACCCAAAAAACCCACATACAACATTTCGCATAGTCCGTTTGTGTGAAATGTTCAGAATGGGCTCATCTCCAGACACGGAATAGAGATTAGCGGTTGCCTATGGCTGGAGGATTTGGGGGGAGATGTGGATTGACTGCTAATGGTTACGAGGTTTCTTACCCAGGTGATAACAATGCTCAAAAGGTGGTTGGGGTGACGGTTGCACGATTCTGGGAAGGTACTAAAAACATTGAAATATACACTTTCAATGGATGGATTCTATGGCATACAAATCACAGCTCAATAAAGCAGGGTTTTTTTCATATACTCTAAGCAGAAAGGAAAATATCTGAGTTGAAAGGCCCGAGACGCATGAAAGAATGGTGAACAAAGATGGGGGTAAATATGGGGTTACATTCAAAACAGAATGACTGCGTAACATGGAGGTAATGATGTCTAATTTGGGAGAGTCCAACGTGACAAGGTAGAACTTACGGAGTTTTGTTACCCTGAGGAAGAACGTGGGAATATTAAGCGTAACAACCAAAAAAGTTAAGAAAACTGTGTAACTAGTAGAGAGGGAAATGGAACCCGGTACACATGGAAATCTGAACATCTTACCCGTGGCCATTTAAGCAGATCACACAGCAGCTGTACCTATAGGCAGAGTTTCATAAAGAAGGCACAGCTTGCCACAAACCAGATAGACCATCGAGGGCGGGATATTGGGGTATAGGCAGGAACAGTACTTTTTGTTCCTATTATTTGTTTTTTCCCCATTAGTATGTTTTTCAGGGGTGCCTGGGTAACTCAGTCAGCTGAGCGTCCCCCTCTTGATTTCAGCTGAGGCCATGATCTCACGGTTGGGAGATCAAGCCCCGAGCTGGGCTCCGTGATGAACGGGGAGCCTACTTGGGATTCTCTCTCTTCCTCTCTCTCTCTCTCTCTCTCTGCTTCTCCCCCCTCAAAATAAATAAATAAACTTAAAAAGATATGTTTTTCAGTGAGGGTCAAATCCATTCAAACCATTTAAGTGAGGGAAAGAAAGAGAGAGACAGAGATGGGGGGAGGAAGGAAGGAAGGAAGGAAGGAATAAAATAGAAACAAACAGAAAAGCTGTACAAATAGCATAATACGATGGTGGGATAAACCCAATTATATCAGTAATCACAATCAATATGCATGAACTGAATGTTCTGGTTAAAAGGCAAAGTTTTCAGACTAAATTCAAAATTAAATGACAGCTCTAAGCTAATTATCGTAATCTCAGAGCTTACATTTGCTTGCACGTTTGTTTCTTTTTAAAATTGCTCTTTTGGGCACCTCGGTGGCTCAGTCAGTTAAGCATCTGACTTGGCTCAGGTCATGATCTCACAGTTTGTGAATTTGAGTCTCACATTGGGCTCTGTGCTGACAGCTCTCTCTGCCCCTCCCCCAGTCATGCTCTGTCTCTGTCTCTCTCAAAAATAAATAAACGTTTAAAAAAAATTTAAAAATTGCACTTTTATTGAAATATTGTTCATACTTGACAATTCACCAATTTAAAAATTTTTTTTTCAACGTTTTTTATTTATTTTTGGGACAGAGAGAGACAGAGCATGAACGGGGGAGGGGCAGAGAGAGAGGGAGACACAGAATCGGAAACAGGCTCCAGGCTCCGAGCCATCAGCCCAGAGCCTGACGCGGGGCTCGAACTCACGGACCGCGAGATCGTGACCTGGCTGAAGTCGGACGCCCAACCGACTGCGCCACCCAGGCGCCCCGACAATTCACCAATTTAAAGTGTATGGTTCTGGGGCACCTGGGTGGCTCTGTTGGTTGAGCATCCAACTTCGGCTCAGGTCATGATCTGTCAGGTTCATGAGTTTGAGCCCCCCACTGGGCTCCATGTTGTCAGCCCAGAGCCCGCTTCAGATCCTCTGTCCCCACCTCTCTCTGCCTCTCCCCGACTTGTGCGCGTGCACTCTCTCTCTCTCTCAAAAGTAAATAAACGTGAAAAAAATAAAGTGCACAGGTTAATGGTTTTTAGCATATTCACAGAGTGTGCAACCATCAATTTCACAACCTCTCCATCACTCCAAGAAGTTACCCCCTGTGCACAACAGTCACTCCCTGTTTCCCTCAAAACTTTTCAGCCCTAGGCAGTCATTACTTTCTAATTTTTTTCTGTCAATTTCCCTATTCTGGACACTTCACTTCAATGGAATCACATAGTATGTGGTGTTTTGTGACTGGTTTATCTCACTCAGCATGTTTAGTACTCCATTCCTGTTTATTGCTAAATAATATCCCACTGGATGGATATACATCTTATCTGTCCATTCATCAGCCAAAGTACATTTGGGTTGTTTCCACATTTTGGCTATTATGAATAATGCTGCTGTGAACATTCATGTGCAAGCTTTTGTGTGCACGTACTTTATTTTTTGTCTTGTGTGGATATACATTTTCCAGGACTGGAATTGTTGGGTTATATGAGGAACTGACAGATTTTCCCAAAGTGGCTGCAACATTGTAGCTTCCCATTAACAATATGTGAGGGTTCCAATTTTTTTTTTTTAATGTTTATTCCTGAGACAGAGAGAGACAGAGCATGAGTTGGGGAGGGGCAGAGAGAGAGGGAGACACAGAATCCGAAGCAGGCTCCAGGCTCTGAGCTGTCAACACAGAGCCCGACGCGGGGCTCAAACCCACAAACCGTGAGATCATGATCTGAGCCGAAGTCGGAGGCTTATCCAACTGAGCCACCCAGGCGCCCCAATCGGATTTTTTAATTATAACCATTAGACTGATAATGCATCATGGTCAAGTGGGATTTTATTATAGGAATGTAAGATTGACTTAACATTCAAAAATCAATCAAAATAATTCACCATATTGACAAACAAAAAAGAAAACTCATTTGATCATCTGAATAGAAGCAATAAAAGGATTTGTCAAATCCAATATCCATTCTTTATAAAAACTCTCAGAAATAGAATAGAATAGAATAGAATAGAATAGAATAGAACTTTCTCAACATGATAAATGGTAGCTATAAAAAAACCCTGTACAACTGGGGTGTCTGGGCGGCTGAGTCAGTTAAGCTTCTGACTTCAGCTCAGGTCATGATCGCATACCTTGTGGGTTCAAGCCCCACATCAGGCTCTGTGCTGACAGCTCAGAGCCTGGAACCTGCTTCAGATTCTGTGTCTCCCTCACTCTCTGCCCCTCCCCCACTCATGCTCTGTTTCACTCTCTCAAAAGAAAAGAAAAGAAAACAAAACAAAACAAAAAACAAACCTCTACAACTAACATCATGGTTAATGATCATAAAACTGAATATTTTTCCTCCAAGATCAGGAACAAGTCAAAGATGTCTACTCTCACCATTTCAATTCAACATGCTACTGGAGGTTCTGGCTGGTGCATTCAGGCAAGAAAAAAAAAAAAGGCTTCATCATTAGAAATAAAGAAGTAAAACTGTCTTTAGTTTGCAGATGGCATTATGATCTATGCAACAAATCCTCTGGAATTTACAAAAACACTGCTATAATTAAATGAATTAAGAAAAGTGGCAGGATATAAGATTAATATACAAAAACCAATTCTAGTTTTAGATTCTAGTCACAATAGGCAATTGAAACAAAATGCCATTTACAATCATATCAAAAGATATGAAATACTTAGGGATCAATCTGAGAAAAGAGGTGAAAAACCTGTATACTGAAAACTATAAAATATTGCTTAGAGATGGTAAAGAAGATCTAAATAAATGGAGAGATATACTCTGTTTATGGATTGGAAGGCTCCATATTATTGAGATGTCAGTCCTCCCCATATCAATCTGTAGATTCAACAGAATCCCAATCAAAATCCTGGCAAGCTGTCTTTGTAGAAATTATCAAGCCGATTCTAACATGCACTTGGACATACAAACAAGCTGGAATAACTGAAAACAATTTTGAAAAAGAACAAAGTTGGGGGAATTATACCACGTGGCCTCAAGTCTTAGTATAAAGCTATGATGATCAAAACAGTGTGGTGTTAGCATCAGAATGAACAAATGGATCAATGGAACAAATGGTCTTGAACTAGACCCACATATAAATGGTTTGTTGATTTTGGACAAAGGTACAAGGCAATTCAGTGGAGAAGGGAGAGTTGCTGAGAGTTGAACTGCCCTACTCCATGGTATTGCTGCCTCATCATCGATGTCGTTTGGCCTGCAGAGACCTTGAACTGACATTAGCCCCCTAGGGCAAGTATGTGCTCTAGATGACAGCCCACAGAGTCGCATGCAAATCCTGATATGACTTTTGCCACTGTCCTTGTGATGGTCCGTATGGTTGGTCTCTCTTGCCTCCCAGGGCCTTTCCCTTGCATGCCCCCAGATGAACTAAGACCCCCATGGAATTCAACAACACCCCACTCTTTTGATTTGAATTGACCATTCTATCTTAGCCTCCAATGCCTCCAATGCACTCCACCCGCTTCAAGAAAGGCAAGTGCCCCAGGTTTTACCTTTCTCGCTCCGTCTACACCCTGCTTGGACCTCCTCTTGGGGCATGCCAGGTACCTCCTCCAGGACCTGTGAATAATAAATTGTCTCTATTTCTTTTTTTAAACTTTTTTTTTTAACATTTATTTATTTTTGAGACAGAGAGAGACAGAGCATGAACGGGGGAGGGTCAGAGAGAGAGAGGGAGACACAGAATCTGAAACAGGCTCCAGGCTCTGAGCTGTCAGCACAGAGCCCGACGTGGGGCTTGAACTCACAGACCGTGAAATCATGACCTGAGCCGAAGTTGGACATTTAACCGACTGAGCCACCCAGGTGCCCCAAATTTCTTCTGTGGTTTGTTGTTGAATCTTGGCTCATCATCTGGCACCCTGTGCTCCACTTAAATGTTTATTTAACAAAGTCCTAACAGAATTCTTGTCAACACATGGGGCTGGAACAATTGAATGTCCATATTTTAAAAACTAACTTTGATCCAAACCCCACACTGTATATAAAAACTTGCTCAAAATGGATAACAGACCTAAATGTAAAATATATAGAATTTTACCATTTCTGGAAAAAAAACAACAGAAGATATGTGTGGCCTTGGGCTATTAAAGAAAAAACTGGAAAACTGGACTTCATCAAAATTAAGAACTTTTGGGGCACCTGGGTGACTCAGTTGGTTAAGCACCCGACTCTTGGTTTCAGCTCAGGTCATGATCTCACAGTTCATGAGTCTGAGCCCCATGCTGGGCTCTATGCTGGGCACAGAGCCTGCTTGAGATTCTCTCTCTCTCCCCCTCTCTCTTTGCCCCTCCCCTGCTCGCTTGTGCTCTCTCTCTCTCAAAATAAATAAATAAACTTTAAAAAATTTTAAAAATTAAAGAACTTTGCTCTTTAGAAGGCATTGTTAAGAGAATGAAAAGATAATTCACCAACAGGAAGAAAATGTTGGCTAATCACATATGTGAAAAAGGACGTCTATCTAGACTACATAGAGAATTCTTAAAACTCTACAAGTAAAAATTAGAAATGGGCAAAACATTTGAACAGATACTTCCCCAAGGGAAATATACAATACAGATGTCAGGTAACAAATGAAAAGATGCCCAATGTCATTAGCCAAACAGGGAAATGTTAACCACAAGGGGATACCATTTTACACCTGTAAAATGTACAAGACTGACCATACGAAGTGTTGGGGAGAATAGGTTAGAACTCTCATACGCTCCTGGCGGGAATGTAGAATGGGCCAACCGCTCTGGGAAACAGTGTGACAGTTTACTTAAAAAGTTAACTACATACCAGCTCTACGACCCACCCAGCCTACTTCTATTTACCAGAAGTAAAGGTGTATGTGTCATTCAAAAATGTATACATCAATGTTCATGGCTGCTTTGTTTATAGTAGCCCAAACTGGTAACAACCTAAATGTCCACTGAGAACTGAAAAGATAAACAAATTCTGGTATGTTCATGCACTGGACTCAGCAATAAGAAAGAATAAATATTGATATGATAGCAAATTAGATGAACCTCCAAATAATTACGCTGAGTAAAAAAGTATGTATTGTGCGATCCCATTTCATAAAATTCTAGAAAATGCAAACGAACGTATAGGGACATAAAGCACGTCATTCATTACCTGGAGGGAAGGTTGGGAAGGGGCAGGAAGAAATTATCAAAAGGTATGAGGAAACTTCTGGAAAATGAGAGATACATTCACTGTCCTGAAAGCAGTGATGGTTTCACAGATGTATATGTATTTCAAAACTCATCAAATCGTGTGTGTTGTATATGTAAAGTTAATTTATGTCCATTATATATCAATTAAGCCGCTAAAATCATCAGAAGATACTATCAACTTTCTCCAAATACATGAATGAATACTTAGAAAAATAAAACTTAAAATTTGACACCAGAAGAAATATGATGTAAAGTGGTGTCCTCTAAAGTTCACATGGGATCCCTAATTTTTTTTCTTAATGTTTATTCTTGAGAGAGAGAGAGAGAGACAGACAGAGCATGAGCAGGGGAGGAACAGAGAGGGAGACACAGAATCTGAAGCAGGCTCCAGGCCCTGAGCTATCAGCACAGAGCCCGATGCGGGGCTCTAACCCACAGATCGCAAGATCATGGCCTGAGCCGAAGTCGGACGCTTAATGACTGAGCCAGCCAGGCGCCTCGACCCCTAATTTGAATAATCCTAGAACCACAAAAGAAATCAAACCCAAAGTTTCAGATTCTCCACCGTGGAAAATACCAGGCTCAGTTACAGGCAAGTTCCACCAAACAGTCAAGTTTCAGATAATTCCAGTCTTACACAAAATATTCCAGGGGTCGGAAAAATGAAGATAATCCCCAGCTCATTTTTGTGAGAGGAGGAAAACCTGGAAACGCGAGCCGGATACAGCATAATGACAAAGGAAAGTACCTCACTCATGAACATAGAGGCCAAACTCCGGATAAAGTGCTAGCAAACCGAATCTTCTAAGGAACAAAAATGTCAACACATCAGGTCACGTTCCGCGTATCCCAGGAATGCAAAGTTGGTTTGACTTTGGAAACAAGATTAATGTAATGTAGCACATTACACGACAAGCTCCACGGATACAGAGACAGAACTCGATAACTTTCAACGTCCGTTTGTGAAAGAACTCTCAGAACACTAGGAAGAGAAGAAATTTTTCTTTGGCCTATCACAAACCCTATCACCAATAAGAAGAATGATTGAAGGGGACGCCTGGGTGTCTCCGTCCGTTAAGCGTCCGACTCTTGGTTTCTCGGCTCAGGTCATGACCTCGTGGTCCGTGAGTTTGAGCCCCGCGCCGGGCTCTGTGCTGGCAGCATGGAACCTGCTTGGGATGCTCTCCCTCTCTCTCTCTCTCTCTCTCTCTGCCTCGCTCCTGCTCGTGCTGTCTCTGTGTGTCTCAAAATAAACAAATGAACTTCAGAACAAAAAAAAAGAATGATTGGAAACATTTGCTTTAAAATCGGGCAGAAGACAAAGATGCTTTCTCCTCTCGCTTTTAGTTACTGCTACATCGGAGGTCCCAGCGAGCGCAGCAAGACAGAAAAGAAGGTAAAGGAAAAAATGTTTCGAGATGAAAGGATATAAACATTGGAAGGAAAGAAAAATAAGTATTTGCAAATGATGTGGCTGTTTCATGGACAGCCCCAAAGTATTCGCAGACACGGTGCAGTTGGGTTTTGTACCACACAGGGGCTCTGAGTCCCGGCCGCCCCTGCGGTCAAAAATCTGCATATAATTTTTGACTCCTCCCCCCCCCCCCCAAACTGAACTACTTACAGCTTACTGTTGACTAGAAGCCTTCCTGAGACCATAAACGGTCGACTCGCACATGTATTTTGTCTGGGATGTGTATTAGATACTGTATTTCTACAATAAAGTAAGCTGGAGGACAGATTATTTAGAAAATCGTAAGGAAGAGAAAATACGCTTGCAGTCCTGCACTGTACTGATGGGAAAGAAAACAATCCGCGCCTAAGTGGACCCACGCAGTGCAAACCCGTGTTGTTCAAAGGTCAACTGATTTAGGATTAACAAGAGATGTGAGCACATAAGATCAACATAGAAAGATCCATGACGTTTCCGTGTCCCAGGACTATTAGAAAATGTAAATCATAAGCACGGCGGTGTTTGCGGTGGCCACCCCGTCCGGAAAAGGTGGACAGCAAGCCCTGGAGTCACTATGTTTGTGTCAGGATTAAGGGGTAAGCCCAGTACGAGCAAGCTCAATAGTAAATTAGTAAACGTCGGTTCTCCTTGCTCCTCCCCAAGCCGCTGACGTGGGTACCCTCTGGGGACCACACGGCAGGACTCGGCTCACATCTGGGCCTCGAGAGTTGCAGGAAGACAGGTGTGGCCCTCATCCAAACATCCATAAGGCAGAACCTGAGTGGGGCCGCAGGAGACAAGGTGCCACGGGGCCAGAGAGGCGGGGAGAGAAGCTTTCCATCTGGAAGCACTTTATGGGGGAACTTGCAGGGGGCAGAACCAAGGAGAGATAGGAGGGGTCAGCGTGGACGAGGGCTGGAGGCGGGAGCATGGAGAGAGTGACAGGGGCCGGTGTGGGCTGCGGCCGGCATGTGGCCTCTCACCTCCTCCCACGCTCCTTCCTGTGCTGGCCTCTGAGCTCAGCAGGGTCATCCACTCCGTTCCCTGCCCCACCCAGCCCTGGTGGCTCCCCTAGAGCCGGTGGCCTTCCGGCCCGTGAGGGTTAGAGAGAAGCCTCCTGTCCGCTGGAGGAAACCTCTGCGAGGTGTTTACTGTGGGGACCCAGGCGGCTGCGATCCGGGGCTGAGTGCTGACCAGGGACTTTGGAAGGAAGAGGGAGGGGGCTTGGATGTTTGAACAGCTGGGGTGGATTGGGGGGGGGGGGCGCTACCATCCTCCTTTCCCCTCTCCCCTCCCCTCCTTCCGGGCTCAGATGCCCCTTCCTACCTGGGCTTCTGGCTGTCAAACAGTTCATGGAGCTTCATGGCTGGAGGACATTTTCTGCCCTCAGACAGATTGGGGGCCGGGGGCCGGGGGCAGGGGACTCGGGACTCAGCAGGAGCGTCCCGGCACGATTGTGCTATGGGTGCCACAGAGAGCTGGGTTGGAGGCTCAGCCCAAACCAAACACAGTTACACGTGAGCCCATCAGAAATCACAGCTCACCTACAAGGGATGAAGTACAAATGATACCTTCTCAACAGGAGATACCAGGCCTCCCATCCCCCTGTTCCCCGTGGAGACAGGCCCGGGACTCGTGGGGAGCCCCCTGGGAGGGCTTTCTTAGCCCCGAGCTCCAGTCACATCTGCCCCCAAAGCCAGCCTGAATCCCTTACAGGGCTGCAATAAACGGTCTTTCGGAAGCCATGGCTCCTGAATGCGGCACCCACTGAAACCTGTCACATGTATTGGGACCGCCAGCATCATCTCGGTCATCCTGCATGGATGTATTATAAGGACTGGGCACCTCCATAGGTGGTCACTCTGCAGCCGCCTGCCAGTGACCGTGGGCCTGAGTTCTCTCGCACGTTGCGAAGCCTGGGAGGCGCTGACCTGGTGAAGTTCCACGTTGTCCACACAAAACTGTGTGCTCAGAGAATCCCCTGCAGCGACCAGAGGGGCTTTCAGCGAGGGCCCCGGGTTGACACGAAATGGGATTCTCCAGGAAATCTCAGAGATGGTCCAGTAGAATCAGCCAGACCTCCTGGGCAGAGGGCTTTCATCGTAGGTGGCCGGGAACAAACAACAGAATCACTTTGAGGGACCTTGACAGAGCAACTTGCACCTGCCCCCCACCCCTGCCGCTGGGCGGGAGGCTCTGAAGGAGCACGCTCAGGTCCCAGCCGCACAGCTCCCCAGCTGTGCAATCTTGCCGGGCCTCGGTCTTCCCATCGGTCCAGTGGGGGGCAGTGACTCCTGCTCACAGGGTTGTCGTGAGACCAGACGAGACCTTCCGGGTCTGCTGACAGCCTCCCGGCCCTGGCCTGGGAGCTGGGGTTTCCTGCCTCCCAGCGGATGGCATCCCTGCCATTATTTTTCCAGGGCTTTCCTGCCCAGTGACTGCAGGCAGCCCGTGGGGAGGGGGAGGGGGTGGCTGTGGGGCTGGGGCGGGTGAGCCCGTGGATTTGCTGACTTTGCCTCCCTTCTGGGTCAGCGTGGGAGGAGAGACTCCAAAGGCAGGGAAACGGCCTCCGGCCTCCAGGTCTTGCCAGCCTTGTTTCCTTTCTTTTTCCCTGCCAGACGCTGCAGGGTCTAAGGGGGCAGAAAAGTATCTGGAGGTTGTGGAATAGAAGAAGCCATGAAAGCGAAGTCTCTGGGTCCCTCAGAAGAAACATAAATGCTGGGTCTCCGTTCTGTTTCTCCCTGGCTGCTTCCCTCCACTCTCACCCTCTCCCCCCAAAACTTCTCTCCTCTCCCCGTTCACGTCTGCAGACAGGCATGACGGCAATACTTTCTTGGGCCCACTCTGGGCAGGCCCTGGGCATGTGTCAGTGCCTAAGTTGGGATTTCCTGATTCCTTCCAGTCCTCCTGGGGAAGGTGGCCACAGAAGCACGTTACTCTGATCAAGGACCTTGGGCCCCAAAGCCTGGCAGGGACAGTGGCTCCCGCTTGCCACGGCAGGGCCTCCTGATGAAGCTCGGGCCTTTAAGGACCGGGAGTCCCCCGGAAAGCCTGCATTTCTCTTCCATGCTGACCGAGGACTGCCCTCCTGGCCAGGGCCCTGGTGCCAGAACCTGTCCTGAGATCACCGGGCTCTGCCCGTGTGGTCGGGGCACAATCGTTCACGAGAAACAGCAAAGGTAATGGAGGGAGCCAACACCACTGGAGTCAGGCCTCAGTTTGGCCGCTGCCCAGCTGTGCAACATGGCACAAGTCAGCCTCTCTGAGCCTCAACTGTTTCATCTGTCAAATGGCCGTGACAATACTCAGTTTGGGAAACGAGAGCTAGAGTATGCAGGGCATCTGGCACAGAACAGTACTAAGGAAGTGGACCCCACTGCCGTTGTCTCTGCTCTTATCCTAGGTATCGAGGTCCCCAGAGGGCCAAACTTTCTTCTGTTGAAGAAGGTTTGACCAGAGGGCCAACCTTTCACCTATGCCCCGTTTCCCTCTTGGCCCACTCCAGAGCCACGGGCAGAAGAGTGGGCTATCTTGAGAACGCTGGGTCCCAGGAACCCCACTGCTGTATGCTCACTGGCTGGGAAGTCATGGGGGGAAATTGTCACGTCTTCCGGGGCCTCATTTTCCTGTCTGCAAAATGGTATGTGTGGTTTGGGTTGAACGAGATAGTGCAGGTCAAGTCCCAGCCCCTGAAGCACGTGGACCCCTCATCACACATTGGCTCTTATTTGACTCCCAGATTCTCCTTCTCCCTTACACATGCCTCTATGGCCTGGACAGGACTGGTCCAGGCCAGGGAAGGCCAGGGAAGGAGGCGTCAGGTATGATCTGATCAGACCCGGGCTTCTCCAAGTTCACAGCCGGTGTCCTTCCCTCCAGCCTCCCCAGAGACTCAACACATCTCAGCCTCTTTTCCACACTGAGGCAGAGATCAGGTCAGGAGGTGCTGGGAGAAAGGAATTTGCAGACAGGGATGATGCTCTGTGGGTTCTTACCTTTCTGACTGGTTCATTTCCCTGCTCTGCTGGCTGGTAAATTTACATACTATCACCCCTAGTCATCAATCTGATTCAACGATATTGCTTGCCCACTGTACACGCTCTGGTATTAGATTATATGTGTATGTTGGGGGGGGGGGTGGGTGGCAAGGCCACTCAGATGGCAGGTCCCCCACCCAGTTAAGGAGCTCAGAGGGATAAAACAGACACACAGTCCCCTCACTCAACACATCTTCAGACAAGGAAGACAATGCAGTGTGTGTGAAAGGGGGTAGCAAATAAAGTTTTGTGGGAAGAAAGGACATGGTTAATTCTTTGCCGAAGGGGGTAGAGCTAGGCGTGGTCTTGGAAGATCTCCTGAGGGAGGCTTCCTTGGAGATGAATATTGGAGAGTGGGTAGGATTTCTTCTGGGAGAAGGAGACTAGAGTATTCCAGGAGAAGAAGCAGGGGCAAACACGTCAAGCCTTGTGGTGTGGTATTTGGTGGAGCACAGGATTTGCTGGAGGAGGGATTTCCAGTGAAACCAGAAAAGGGCGCCACACGTTGGATCCCCAAAGTGGAACTGATGGTAGGGCCAAGGTGCACTCAGATTTCCTTCCCGAGCCAGAGCCTCTGGGCTCAGTTTCTCAGTTGATAGTATGGGGATAAATCCTATCTTCCTCCCAGGACTGCAAAGAGGGAAAAAAGAGAGTGGGTATGTAAGGCTCCTGGCTCACCGTAAGGACTCATGAAAGCTGGTCCTTCAGATGCTTCTCTTCTGTCCATCGGCTTCCCAAGCACAGACCACTCCCACCTGCAGAACTGGAGTTAGTTGTGGACTTCACTGTCACGGTAGGGTAAGCCCCAGAAGGCGGGGGCACCATTAGGTTCAGTCAGCAAACGCTTATTGGGATATCAAGTCCGCAGCCTGCAGTGGTAGGGCCTGGCTCACGGAGAGCGCTCAATAAGTGGAGGGAGGGATGGAGAGGTGGACAGATGAGAGAAGGGGTGGAGGGGGAAAAGTGGATGGAGGGATAAGAGATGCAGAGATTGAGGGAGGCACAGAGAGGGGGTGGGTGGTTGGAGGATAGCAGATGGATGGTTGATTGGATGGCAGATGGATGGATGGATGATTGGATGGCGGATGGATGGATGGACGGATGGATGGATGGATGGATGGTTGATTGGATGGCGGATGGATGGATGGATGGATGGTTGATTGGATGGCGGATGGATGGATGGATGGATGGTTGATTGAATGGTGGATGGATGGATGGATGGATGGTTGATTAGATGGCGGACGGATGGATGGATGGTTGATTGATGGCAGATGGATGGATGGATGGTTG
>NC_064808.1:17065484-17086739 GCF_023721935.1 Panthera uncia | reverse complement strand
GGATGGTTGATTGATGGCAGATGGATGGATGGATGGTTGATTGGATGTCGGATGGATGGATGGATGGATGGTTGATTGATGGCAGATGGATGGATGGATGGATGGTTGATTGATGGCAGATGGATGGATGGATGGTTGATTTGATGGCGGACGGATGGATGGATGGTTGATTGGATGGCAGTTGGATGGATGGATGGATGGATGGTAAGACAGATGAGTAATGGCATGGAGGGAGAGAGGGAAAGACGCCTGATTGGCTGGATGAAGGGATAATGGGGTGGAATGATGAGTGGAAGGACTGAAGAGAGAAGGATGGATGAAGAGATGGAAAGATAGGGAAGGGAGGAATGGAGGGATAGAGAGATTGAGGAGGGATGCAGAGGTGGAGAGGGAGAGAGGGAGAGATGAATATAGAGAAGGATGGGTAAAGGGAAGGGAGAGGGATGCAAAAATGGAGACATGGACGGATGGTGGGTGATGGGGTGGAGAAATGGATGGGGAGACGGACGTCTGGTCATTCTCTGAGGAGCTCACCTTTACCTGGCCCTGCAGGTACTGGCGAAGGATATGTGCCTGTTTTATTTCTGTTTGATTTTAGAGCATGCGTGTTTGCTTAATCGAAACCAGTGCATGTGGACAAGCGTTAGAAAGTCAAGCGGCCCTGCAAATGCTAAAACATGCCATTTTATCTCCTTCTTGGTCGGGAGCAGGAGGTCCCCCAAGGAAGACAAAGAGAAGAGAGGCAGGGAAGTCTGCTGAGGGAAGAAGGAGAAGCCAGCTCAGCTGTTCAGTGTAAACTTCCCTCCCCGGTGGCATATGGGGACCATGTGGCCCTTTTCCTCCTGGCACCAGAGAAACGTCATGCCAGGAATGCTGGCAGCCCAGGCCACAGAGCATTCCCAGAGGGAACAGTTGGCAGTTGGGCAGGAGGCAAGAGTTTGAAGCCACAGCCTAGAGCCTGGCTCTGGGGTGGGGCCCGAGAGACTGCAGGAAGCTGAGGAGACGGGGGCCCCAGGCCCCCCGTCCTCCAGGGCTCTCTGCAGTCACCCCTTGGCCTCCAACAGGCACCAGGGCCCCCCTCCCCAGGTCCTTGGAGCTCACCTAGCTTTAAGACATCAGCATTGTGGGGGCATCTGGGTGGCTCAGTGTCCAGCTTTGGCTCAGGTCATGATCTCATAGTTCATGAGTTCAAGCCCCGCATCAGGCTCTCTGCTGTGAGCACAGAGACCACTTCGAATCCTCTGTCCCCTCTCTCTCTGCACCTCCCCCATTCACACACACATGCATGCACTCTCTCTCTCTCTGTCTCTCTGTCTCTCTCAAAAACAAATACACATTAAAAAAGAAGAAGTCAGCCTTGTGGAAACAGCCCCAGATTTGGGGTCACTCTGCCATCCACTTACCATAGAACCTCGAACTCATCACTTCTTTCTGGGCCTCAGGTGGCACAGTTTCCACACCATTCCAAACACCACCTTGCCTACCGGAGCTGTTCTCCTACCGGAGCGACGAGGTCTTTGTCGCTGAGAAAGGAAAACTAGCCCTGTGGATGGAGCTTTCCCGAGAGCGCAGTGCTTTCCATGGAGAGAACCCTCCATTATCTTGAGATCGGGCCCACCTTCCCTTTACATTTTCGACACTGAAGAGTGCCGTTTCTTTTATGAAATAAGGCCTAATAATGGTAATCTTGTCAGACAACCTCCCTTTTATTGTAGGATACATTACTGGGTGTATGAAACCCTAGACTGTGAGCCGCTACACAAGGTAATTGTTAAAGGGCCTGCCAGAGGTGGGCACAGCTCTCAGGCGTACCTCCCCACCCGGGCTCTGATTTGGAACCTTGATGCCTACAACTTCCCTCTTGAACCTTCCACCTGTGCCCCAGGAGGAAGCAGTGGCCGTGGGGTTCAGGTGCGGGGGGGGGTGCTCTGGGCCAGGACTGAGCCTTGCTTTCAATAAGCCATCTGAGCCCCAACATTTGAGGGCTCAGCACAGCCTCCCTCCAACCCTCAACCCCTCAACCCAACTCGAGGGAGGGAGGGAGCCCTTCCCTTCTCCAGTGAGTGTGTTACCAGACTCCCAAGAGGCGACTGACGACTCCAGACTGCAGGAGTGTGGGCTGCCGGCTCCTCCCTGTGAACCATGCTGCATCTGGAAAGAGCCAAGTTCAAGTTGAGCCAGGGAGCAGCCCAGCTGGGCTGGGTGGGCCAGACCACAGAGGACAGGGCTGCAGGCTCGCTGGCCTCCGTATGTGTGGACCGGCCGGTTTGGACCCAGAGTGCGCACGGGCCCGCCAGACGGAGGGTGGGAGGGTCCATTAGAGGCAGCGGGGCACCCCCACTCTGCGTGGTCTCTCCCTCTGGCAGACTGCAGGCAGCTTGGGGGCCAGGGAGGCTGCAGACGGGCAGGGCCCAGCAGCGCTCTGGCTTCCTGGATCTGAGAGTTTGCACTCATTTATTATTTAGTAAATGTGTCTTAATCACTGACTAAGGGATGTGTAAAGCACCCCAGCGGGCGGGGCGGGAGTTATGTGTATGCGTCTGCGTGCGTACCTGTGTCTGTGGTTTGTGTGGGCTCTGCGCGTGTGTCTGTATATGCGTGTGTGCATGTATGTGCAGGTCTCATGCATGTGCGTCCATGTGTGTGGGAGCACATGCATGTCGTTGGGCGGGGAGGGGGCTGCTGAGACGCATCGAGTGGGGTCTCTGTGCTCCCAGGGGCCTGACTCCAGCAGGTCCGGTATGGGGAGGCCGGCAAATCCACGTTCCCGGGAGCGAATGCAGAGGGTGTCAGTGGAAACTCTTGCCATGTGCCAGGTCCTGAGTCATCATCACCCGCAAGGCAGGCTCCAGGAGAGTCATGAGCAGAATCACAGTCCCTAGAAGAAGGGACCATGTGGAAAGGCTTAAGTTTAATTTTTTTTTAATTTAGGTTTTAATTGCTAGTATACACAGACACAGAAATGTGGGTAATCTGGAAGGATGCCAGTGAGAAGTCAGCCTCCCACACCCCCATTCCCCAGGTTCGCCCTCCAAAGTCCCAGGCTCCCCTGAATCCGCACTCATGGGAAAGGCCATCCTATCTCGTCCCAGGGGTACAGTTAGTACTAAGGCACCCCATCCCGTCCAGATGGGGAAACCGAGCCACAGATCCCGCAGGGCTTCAGGATTCTCTGGGTCAAACTCTTTCCTTCCACAGATGCGAGAGAGACGGAGGTGATGGGGCTTTGAACTGACAAAGCAGGTGGGGCTGGGGGGGGGGGGGCGGGGGCCGGGTCTGGGACCCTTGACTCCTGACTCCCACCCGGCATTCTTTCTCCTGAGCGCACTGCTCCTCTAGCTGCTGAACAGGGGCAGATGGGACCCCCCTAAGAGGGCCTGGGACACGGGCAGTGCCAGCGCCCCCCCCCCCCCCCGCCCCGGGCCACGGCCGCACACTCAGCAAGACTTCTGATCAGTGGAGGCTCTGGGTCTGGGCTGCGGCAGGGGCCCGTGGCTGGGGCCCCCAGGCTGAGCGGCACCGGATGGTTGGGGGAGGCCTATCTCATCACCCGCCTCCCGCTCACACCAGCCTCCTTGAGAGTGGGGAGGGACCGAAGGGGGGCCCCCCGCTCCAGCTGACTTGGCATTGCTGGCGGGTGGGGGTGCCCCGTCTGGGTGTTCCCTGTGTAGTCACTCACAAAGCTGGGACTCACAGGCCAGCGGTGAGGAGGGAGTGACAGAGAGCCTGTACGTCACCCGCTGGCACAGGTGCACCCCTCCGTCTTCGAAGGAAGAGAAAAGTCGGAAGCAATTAGAGTATTCGAACATTGCGGTGATTACCCCCACCTGTGCACCCAGACCAGTGCCTGACACGGAGGAGATGCTCCATGAAGGTTTATGGAAGGAAGGACAGAAGGACGGAAGGAAGGAAGGAAGGAAGGAGCAAATGAATGAAGCATTTCAACTTTGAGCTTGAATACCCTTCAGGGTCTCGGTAAGGCGCTGTGGGCTATGCGGGGGAGTAGGTGGGAGGGCAGGAGTGAGCTTGCCCTGAAGAATGTTAGGGTCTGACAGTCATCGGGAAGGTCCTCAGCTCCGTCAAGGACCACGGGATGCATCCTGGGCAGAGAAGCCGAGGGAAGGGCTCCCAGTGTCTACTGTTTCCAGATGCTGGGAATGTGGCCGCCCTCCAGACCATGGCCTGGAGGTGAGGGTGGGCCCCAGAGCACCCTTTCCCCAGGACGCTGGGTCCCAAAGGCTGGGACAGCCGTGGGAAGGTTCTCTGTCCTGTGTCCCTGGGCCCACTCATGGTCCTGTATTCTCTGTCGTCTGGCTGTCCCAGCCCCTGCCCCACCCCCTTAGCACAGACTGCTAGTTGTGGGTCTCCCCCGTTGCCTAAGGGCATGGGCAGGGGCTGATTGGTCTGCCTGGCCCTAACCCTAGCAGGGAGTGTCACGGGGACTCAGGGGATGTTGGAGGTGTGGGTGAAGGAACGAAGGTAGGAATGCCCCGCCTCCCCGAGAAGGCAGCCTCAGCACCGGCCACCTCGGGGCTTGCCGTCTGCCTCCTGCACCTTGGCCACTCAAGGGCAGTCCCCCGGAAGCTCACGAAGGCCCATCTGTGGGCACAGACCTTGCATCTTCGCCCCTCTCTTAACCCTCCCCACCCCCAGGATCGGTCTGGGCCCCTCTCCCTTCACCTCCCATTAGAATAAGCATAGATTTAAGGCGGGATTTCCTCAGGGTACCTCCCCCTCCCAGGGCGGGGCCCCAACCTGGGCTTTGGAAAACTGCCTTCCCACCCCTGGGTTTTCTTTTAATTGTCCTTTCCCTTTGACTTGCAGAGGGGCGGGGGAGAGGGGGAAATACAGCTGGGCCGGCCCAGCTGTTTCCCCAGCAGCCTGTAGCTGCTTCGGAAATGAGGTGACAGCCAGCCCCCCACCCCTGCCCCCAGCTGGGCGAGGATTAAGTTAACGGGCTGCCAAATGTTCTGGGGCAGCCACCCGGGCCCTGGGCTGCTCCCTGCAGCCTGAGGGAGGGGGAAGATGGCAGAAGAGGGGCGTCTGCCCGGGTCCAGCGAGGTCCTGGCCCATCAGAGAGCTGAGATTCTTGGGCTTCTTTCCAACTGGCCCCCCACCCACCTCGCCCTCGATCTCGTTTCTGCTACAGCCTCAGCCGCCAGAGCTGCTCTGCTGTGTGACCCCGGCAGGCCTCTCAACCTCTCTGGCTTCCCATTTTTACCTTCTGGGAAGTGGGATGGAAATGACAAGGCGGAGGGTGTGGTTCGACCAGTACCATCACCACCCGTCCGGACGCCGGTCCATCCGTTCCTCGTGTCCACACGCAAAGGTTTTCTGGGCCTCAGGATGTGTCAGACTAAGTGCTGGGGATGGAGGGGGGGGGTGGGTTACAAAGCACCGAGCCAGCCCTCAGGGAGCCAGATGGTGTGGTGGAGGGGGTGGGCTGGGAGAGACAGAGAAAATTGAGGTGAGCAGAGGGGAGGCAGAGCAAACAGAGGAGGGTACTGAGAGAGGTCAGGGCAGGCGGCAGTCCGGAAGATACTCAGCGGTGGCCCGCTCAGTGGATTGGATGAGTCCCACCCTCACTGGGGAGGGCATTGCTCTACTGACCGCACCGGTTCAAATGCTAACTCTATCCAGAAATACCCGTATAGACTCACGCAGAAATAATGGTAACCAAATATTTGGGCAACCCACTACCAGCCAAACTGACTCCTAAAATTAACCATCACACCCCTCCATTTGCTTCCTTTCCAGTAACCGCCTTCTACCTCCCTTTCCTTCGGGATCCAACTTGGAATCTAATCTACCATGACCCACCATGTCAAAGACACTCTTGCCAATTCCTGAATTCCCCTCTTTCATCTATCTTTGGCATTTGCCTGCAAAATTCCAGTCTTGGATGAGTTAGTTCCCGGCTTTCTCTTTACCTGCACCAGGAGAGCAGGAGGAGATCACCTCGCCGGGGGGGGGGGGGGGACTGGTCCCACTGGAAATTCAGGAGCCTCAGTGGGTCCTCAAAGTACTCACAATGCCCTTGTATACGTTGGGAGCTCCCAAGCCCCACAATGTCTATTCCAGTTCACGCTGCTGTGTAACAAAACGCTCAAGACTCACTGGCATAAAACAATATTTAACTCACCAATCTATAATCTAGGCTCATCTTTGCTCCCTCTGGGTGCTCGGGCAGCAAATTCTAAACGTTGGAAATTCTGTGGCTATTGTCATAATGGGTGTCATGGTGGTCAAAGAGCAGACTGGACTCTGTGTTCAATCTGTGGAAATATGCTGAAACTTATTTTATGGCCCAAAAGAATCCTTCTGGAAAATTCCACGTGCCCTTGAAAATAATTCTGTCATTATTTGATGTATTTTTCTGTACGTCAGGCATTGCTTATTAATCGTGTTATTCATATCACCTACATAATTACTGGCCCGGGGTTTTTTGTTTGTTTTTTTTCTTTTTTGCCACCGTGTTCTAAAAGCTACTGGAGAAGGTGTGTTAAAATGTCCCACCAAGGGACACCTGGGTGGCTCAGTCGGTTGAGGGTTGGACTCTTGATTTCAGCGCAGGTCATGATCCCAGGGTTGTGAGATCGAGCCCCGCATTGGGCTCTGCACTGAGCATGGAGCCTGCTTGGGATCCTCTCTCTCTCTCTCTCTCTCTCTCTCTCCCCACCTCCCCTCTGTCCCTTTCTCCCTCTAAAATACATCTTAAAAATATCTCTCACCAAGGTTGTTGACTTGTCTATTTCTTTTTATAATTCTCTACCTTTTTGTTCACGTATTACTAGGTGGGTATAAAAACCAGACGTTGTCAGCGAAATAGTCCACACAAAGCAACTTTCCTCCACTGTCCTCTCCTGCCTCCTTCCAGGCCAATCGTGCTTCTCAAAACACTTGTTTACATCTGGGCAGCTCAGTGTAGCCTGAGGACCAGCAGCCTGAGCAGCAGCTGTGAGCTTGGGGGAAAAGCAAGTTCTCTGCTCTACCCCAGGCCTTCTGAATTAAACCCCTGGGCTCAGGAATATGTTCTAACAAGACAGTTCCTAAAAATGCTACACATTGGAGAAGCACTGACCTTCATTGCTTGCCTCGTCCGTGCCTTTGATCTATTCCTCTACCCATCCGGTCTGGCTCCTGCCCCTCGCTCTTCCCAAGCGATGGCGCTCATCGGGCTCAAAAATGATTTTCTAGCTACTAAGTCAAATAGGAATTTTACCCCTTAGCAGTGTTCCACCTGTGGACCATTTTCTCCCTGGTCTTAGAGAACAATTTTTCATTTTCTGTAAAAATTCTATACGTGCTGATGTAAAAGTTAATTACAGAACAATGGACCCAAATAATGCAAAACAAAAGCATCCCAAATTCTATCACTCAGAGGCAACTGTTATTAACATTTGGTTAATACAATTCCAGACATGCTTTTATGCATATACATGGATAAAAGAGTGGATAGATAGTAGAAAAATAAAGAGCTGTACTGTAATAATATGGGATAACAGATATTCTATTTTTAAGTAAAAAATATGGAATTTAATTTTACTTGACTTTAACAGTATAAAAATGAATCCAGTGGGGGGGAAAAAATGACCTAATTTTTTAAATAGTGTTTTGACCAGATACTAAAAAGCTAAAGAGGAAACATTGTACGCAGACACTCTGTTCTCGTTAATTTGTTTTCAGGGAGTCCAGGTGAACCGTTCTAAAACTACTTTACATGTATACTAGAGCTGAGCAAATAAGTATGTATATTCTAGATTATCAGAGTCAGGGTTTCCACTGCCGGAGAAAGAAGTTACAAATCAGTAAGGTGGGGAGGCTGGAAAGAATGCTGTAATCCTAGATGACACTCAAGATATCAGTATGAACACACGTTTATTATATGTATTATACACGTGTAACTCGTGTGCATTGTATATATACATTACACACACACAGATAGATACAGAGATAAATATCGTTATGTGTGTATACATATATTTCCTAGCTCTGTCTGCTGAGGGGACCCGGAGGCAGTGCCACCCCAATAGCAATAATCACGCCTCGCACCCAGACCTTGATCTCTAAATACCATTCTCCCGTGAAAGGAGCCAGGGATCTCTGCAGACATGGCTGCTTCTAAAGCTGAAACAGATGATACAAGAGGAGCTTGGAGCATCGTGTAGTACCGGGAGGTAAGAAAGTACTTCCAGACACAAAACAAAACCACCCTCAAACCGGAAGCCCGTCAAGAGGACGCGGGATGTTCAATGTCACAAGTCATTAGGGAACTGACAATTAAAACAATGATGAGATGCTGGGACACACACCTATCCGAGTGGCTAAACTCCGGGACGCTTGGACGATTTGGTCCGTTAGGCATCCAACTCGTGATTTCAGCTCAGGTCCCGATCTCACGGTTTTGCGAGATCGAGCCCCACGTCGGGCTCTGCGCTGACAGCATGGCCCCGGCTTGGGATTCTCTCACCCTCTCTCTCTCTCTCTCTCTGCCCTTCCCCTGTTCTCTCTCTCAAAAATAAATAAATAAATAAATAAATAAATAAACTAACGAATGAACCAAATAACTAACTTAAAAAAAAATAAAAGGAATGGCTCAAAGCTAAGACGCCGTCAACACCAAATGCTGGTGAGGATTTCGAGTATCGGGGACTCTCGTTGCCGGTGGGAATTCACAGGTTACAACCATCTGGGAAGACAGTGTCTTGTGGTTTCCCACAAAGGTAAATAGAGTCTGACCACATGACCCAGCAATTGTGTTCTTAAGCATTTACCCAATTTATTTGAAAATTGTGTCCACATAAAAACCCGCGCCCGAGTGTTTAGAGCAGTTTTATTCGTGATCCGCAAAACTCGGAAGCAACCGATATGTTCTAATAGGTGACTGGATAGGGGGAAGGATAAAGAAACTGCGGCACAGCCAGACAGTGGGATGTTATTCAGTAATAAAAAGAGGCGAGCTAGCTCGCTACGAAGAGACGTACGGGAACCTTAAATGCGTGTTGCTAAGTGAGAGAAGCCAGTCTGAAAGGCTATATACTATATGGTTCCAGCTATCTGACATTCTGGACAAGGCATGACTATGGAGACAACAAAAAGGCCAGGGGTTGCCTGGGTCTGGGGGACGGAGGGTGAATAGGTGTAGCACAGGGGGTGTTCAGGGCAGTGAAACTATCCTGCATGGGACTGTCACAGCACCTAAAAGAAAGAAAAGAAAAAGGACCCCGGAGCCACCCTGGTAAAAGCTGCCAAATGCCAAGCCTGGAATGATTTGGGCAACAAAATAGATAATGATAGTATCGATTATAACCCAGAGAATAAAATAAATATTCATGAGTCCATACTGACATAAACAAATGATTGACTAGATAAATAAATGCAGGAGAAAGGACAAATCTTCCTCATTGAGAATGCCAAATAATAAACGTAGGATGAACGAGGGCAATTGGAAATTATCATGCGAACACAAGACTAATAATTACTGCAGATGAATGTCCCCGAAGTATCTCTCAAAAATATTTATTAATTACTGTGGTGGTTTTAGTATATTTCCACAAATTCTTCCACACTCTTCCCTCTAGAAGGTGGATGTTAATTCCTCTCCCCCTGAGTAAGGGCTGGACTTAGCGACCCACTTCTGTCAAAACAGAGTATGGAAGGGGAAAAACGGTTACTTTTCAGAGAAACCTGGCAGACCCCGCCTTAACCAAGTGATACGGTTAATGTCACCAGTCGTAAGTCATGTTGCTCTCATGGACCTACTGATATGACATGAAAAAGGTGCTTGTACCTTTTTAGTATTCTTCCCCCAAATTTATAGTCTCTTCTGATCACGAGAAAACATCAAACTCAAATTGAAGGACAGTGTGCAAAATACCTGAGCATCACTCTTTAAAAATGCCAAGGTCATGAAAGACAAGGAAGGACTGGGAAACAGTCCCATATTGGAGGAGACTAAGGAGGCATGAGAACTAAACGGACTGTGCTTTTCTGGATTCGATCTGGGAGCAGAAAAAGGAGATTAGTAGGAAATTTGGTGAAGTCCAAATAAAATAGGTGCTTTCGTTAACGGCCTTGTACCAATGCCAGTGTCAGCATCCATATTTGGACAACTATGGCCTGGTTATGCAAGACATGAGCATTAAGGAAAGCTGGGGAAAGGTATATTGCGACTTTTCTGTAAATTTGTGATTACTTCAACAACAACAACAAAAAAAGCTTAATCATAAGTCGGAAAATTGCGACAGAAGAAACTGCTACATTTCAGATAAGATTATTTTTCATAGCTGGTGATATTAGTTTCTATCAGGTCTTTAAAGATAAGACACATGATTATATAAAATATTAATTATGAGATTAGAATGATTATATTACTTAAAAAAGTTTTTTTTAATGTTTATTTTTGACAGAGAGAGAGAGAGAGAGAGAGAGAGAGAGAGAGAGAGGATGAGTGGGGGAGGGGCAGAGAGAGAGGAGACACAGAATCCGAAGCCGGCTCCAGGCTCCGAGCTGTCAGCACAGAGCCTGACATGGGGCTCGAACTCACAGACCGCGAGATCGTGACCTGAGCCAAAGTCGGACGCTCAAATGACTGAGCCACCCAAGCGCCCCAACTATATTATTTTTTAAATGTCATTTTCCCAACTTTATTCTGAATATCTATTGATTCTTGCTGTGAAAAATGAGGAAATCAGCACATTATACTTTCTCTTACTTTCTGCTTTCCATATCCCAATTTTTGTTAGTCATATTACTATTTATTGTTGATGTTTACAACATTTACACTGTGCTTAATACTCCGAATTTGCAAAGATTTCAATTTCTATATTTAAATGGATTCAGTGCTTATCACCAATATGTTTACCCTGCTTTCTCCATTCTGAACTATTTATTTTAAGAAATCCTTTGCTGGCTAGATTTTATTGCTCAGCTGTCTGTTTCAAGAAGGAGTAAGAGGGGGGCACTTGGGTGGCTCAGTCGGTTAAGTGTCTGACTCTTGGTTTCGGCTCAGGTCATGATCTCACAGTTCATGGGATCGAGCCCCACATCAGGCTCTATGCTGACAGTGTGGAGGCTGCTTGGAATTCTTTCTCTCCCTCTCTCTCTGCCCCACCCCTGCTTACAATCTCTTGTGCTCTCTCTCTCTCTCCCAAAATAAATAAATAAACTTACACACAAAAAAAAGAAGGAATAAGAGATACTCATTCCCAAAGCTCTTGGTTGCTTGGGAATGTCTGTCTGTAGCCTTCCTAGTTGAAGGGAAGATATATGGGTATAAATTCCTTGGGTCACAATTTCTGTCCTTCAGGACCCCGTAAATGTTGCTCACTGACCCTGGCACAGTATATGTCTGGAGAGGTCTGCAGCCAGCCTGATTTCTCCCGTTGTGTGACTCAAGACTCAAGACAGGCTTTTGCCTGGAATCTCATATAATTCTCTTTGGCCTTGAAGTTCAGGAACTTCATTAGAAGTTAGAATATCATGCCTTATACGGATGGTCCTGAATCCATTTTGTATCTCCACATTCAGATTTTTATTTTGGGAAAATTTGTCCCCATTATATCTGAATATTTTTCATCTTTCTTCTGTTTGTTCCATTTTTCTTGTCAGAAACACCGCAAACGTTGTATCTCTCTGGTCTGTCCTCTATGTCTTTCAGTCTCTCTTATAACTACTTGTTATGGGCTGAGTTGTGTCTCCCCAAAGATATGTTGACGTCCTGAACCTTGGTACCTCAGAATGTGACCGTATTGGAAAATAGGGTTGTTGCAGATGCGATTAGTTAAAATGAGACCATATCGAACTAGAGCGGGCCCTTCATCCAACATGGCGTCCTTGTAAGAAGAGGGGACCCTGAGAGAAGAATGCATGTGACAATGGAGGCAGCTGGGCGGGCTGCAGCCACAAGCCAGGGGTCGCCAAGCATCATGGGAGCTAAGAGAGAGCTGTGGAACAAATTCTCCTTCGGATCCCTCAGGAGGAGCCAAGACTGTTACCACCTAGACTTCGAACTTCTGGACTCCGGAACAGAAAGAATACATTTCTGTTGCTTCAAGACATCCAGTTTGTGGGACTTCATGACAACAACCCTAGGAAAAATAGTATACTATTTTTATATGTTTATTGTTTCCTTTCCACTTATTTTGGTGGGGTTTTCTGCAGGTGTTCACTACGTGCCTCTCTCTATTCTAGGTCCCTGTTTATTCTGAGTCAGGTTGTTTTCACTATGCTTTTTAATTTCCAAGTAGTTTTCTCTGTGGCTTCCAGTTCTTTCCCAAGTGCCACCAATTCAGTCTCTTTCTGCCCATGGCCTTGCAATCTCTTTAAGGAACCCTGGGCATCTCTTAGCTCAATCGGAGAGCTCAGACCACCTGCAGTCTCTTAGAGTCCATGGAGAGCTGTGCGTTTGAACGTTCCCTCAGCTTTTGTTTTTCTTTATAATAATTCCTCCCGTGATGTAAGCTAGTTTTCCTTTTGCTTATGCTCTTTACCTCCACTTCCATTTTTTGGGTTTTTTTTTTGTTTTTCAGTCCCATGATGCTTCCTTTGTGATCATCGTTCACCTTGGAACAGACCCAGCCGTTCGTTGAAGGATGATGCTAAGAGAGCGGGGCAGGGCTTCTGGGGAGTGACTGGGGTGCGTACTCGCCAACACACTCTTACTAAATCCTTCATTTCCTTTCCGGGCACATAGCCCCCCAGTTTCCATGCTCAGCTTTCCAAGACTCTCAGCAAAGACCTCTAGGCTGTGGGGCTCCAGAGCTACAATCTGCAATTTCTTTTCTTTTTTTTTTTTAGTGTTTATTTATTTTTGAGAGAGAAACAGAGTGCAAGCAGGAGAGGGGCAGAGAGAGAGAGGGAGGCACAGAATCCGAAGCAGGCTCCAGACTCCAAGCCGTCAGCACAGAGCCCGACATGGGTCTCAAACTCATGAACCACGAGATCATAACCTGAGTCGAAGTCGGACGCTCAACTGACTGAGCCACCCAGGCGTGCCTGCGATCTGCAATTTCTATCTGTCTCCCTCCTTCTCTGCCTGTGCTGGGCAGTGTGAGGTGCTGGGCAGAGAAGGAGGCGAGTCAGCAAACTCCCTCCCTGCCCCCACACTGCCCTGTGGCATTGCACCTGCCTCTGGATGGCGACTGACGCCTCCACGGCCTGAACTCAGCCCAGACCCCTGTCATCCACAGGCCTCCCACTGTGCCAGCTGGAGGGACGCCCGCTTCCTCCTGCGACTGTTATGGCTCTTGTTTGAGATCCTATTTTATAGCATTTAGCAAGTATACTTTATAGTTTAATAAAAGATGGAGGTCTTGTTCTCTTTTTCTTCTTCTCCAAATTCATTGTTGTTCTCGGTGAGCTTTGGGTTAAGGAGAGTAAATAGGTCTCCAGTCTGCTATTGAAAATCCCTGCATTTTGGAAAACTCTCTTCCCTTGGCCTCCAGGACCCGAAATACATGCCCCATTTTCCTCTTTTTTTTGCAGGCCACCCCTTCTTGGTGTCCCTTGCCCCATCGTCCTATATCCAGCCATGCAGTGTAGACAGAAAGGCCACACAGCTGGTGAGGGGAGATGCCAACACCAGCACCTCAGGCACGCTGGGATGGGCCTCTTGGTGTGAGTTAGCTACCACTGGGCACGGCCGCACCTGCCGGTCATGGAACGCCATGCCATCGTCGCCCCCCTCCTCAGGTCAGAGTCCCAGTGGTAATAACCAGGGGCTCACGACGTGAAGACACCTGTCCCACTTCCTTCCTTCAGTGGCATGGCTGGGGAATTCTGTCGGCTTCCAGGAATCCTGGATATTGATTCAACCTGGAACATTACAGGGGTTGCCATGAAAGGAGCATCAGTTTCTGATTATAAACAAGAGACCGTGCCTGCCATGCTCCCACTGAGAGATCCTGGAGCTCCTGACTGGTGCCACACACTCAGCCAAGGAGTAGATAACAGGGTCCGGTGGCAGCGAGGATGAGGAGTGAGCCCTAGTGCCTGGGACCTGCATTTAAGCCCAACTGTGCCATTGATTGGCCCATGGGGCACCTTGGGAACCACCACCCTCTCCAGCCTCAGTGTCTCCGTTTACGCAAGGGGTGGGGTGGCCTGGGAGAATCCATGAGTCCCTGCTGGCACTGGTGCTCCAGGGTTCTGGGCTCCTCTCCAAGCCTCTCCGGCTCCCCATTCCTCCTGTAATCCAGCTTGGGCAGCTGGGTGGGGATTATTCCGAGACTTCATTTGGGTGAGTCTGAGGAGGCCCCTCAGAGCCTGAGGCTAGGGCCAGCTGGCGGCTCTGGGGCATTACTTTCTGAGACACTCAGGTCACCATGATCTTTGCTGTCAGTGAAAGAGGGGCTCAGCGCTTCTCTTCTGCAAGGAGAAGCTTTATGGCTCTGGGGGGCCTTTCTGGTCAAGGGGAGTTTTCTGACCAGGCAGTTTTCTGACCAGCATCCTTCAGATGCTCCAAAGGACATCTCTGCTTATTTCAGGGGCATAAACTTAAGTCAGCCTACAGGCAGCCAGTGGAAGGCTAAGTTATTAAACCTAGCTGACATTTGGGCTATGGCCAAAGGCTTGGGTGACAGGCAGACTTTGAGTCTTGTCTCCAGTCACTAAGACCTTTGGATACTCCTGCCACTCTCTTGCTTCCTTTCCTCCATCCTTACTTAGGGAAGGAGAAGACAGACCTTTCACCCATCCATCCATCCATCCACCGATGTATCCATCCATCCTTCCATCCATTCTAATATTATCCATCCATCCTAATACCATCCATCCATCCATCCATTCATCCATCCTTCCATCCATCCATCCATCTTTCCATTCTAGGACCATCCATCCATCCTTTATATGACTTGATCAGAGAAACGCAAATCATTTTCAGTGTTTGGAGCACAGGAGCCAGAGGACAACCTGGGCAAGACGAGGCTTTCAAGAAAGGCCACCCTGAACCTAGGGGGTCATTAATGACATGGCCTGAGAAATAAATGCCCCAATGCTGCCCACCTGACATGATATATTTAGGCAGGGAAAAACACCAGATTGCTAGAGTCTATTCATTATCATCCCATTTTATGCTATAAAGTGCATGTAGGTTTACAGAAAAAAGACTGGAAGGATATCTAGAATCTTAGTGATGGAGATTTCTGGACAGTGGGATTGGATTTGTTTTTGTTTGCTTTGTTTTCCTCTGTGCCTTCTCCACAATGAGCATGGTGGAAGGCACTAGGGCTGGGAGTCAGGACACATTGGTTCTGTCTCCTTCTGTCCGTTGCCTTACTGGGAGAGCTTGAGCAAGTCCCTTCCCCTGTCCGGCTCTCTGCTTCCTCATCTGGAGGACGAGAATTGGCCCCCCTGTGCGCTTCAAGTTCCCATCTGGACTGGCTGCTTCAGATCGGGGTTTCCCAGACTGGAGCCTGGAAATGTATTCTTAGGAATCCTTGCATCCCACAAAATTTTTCAAAAAATGTCCACATGCTTGCGTTTTGATGATAAAATCTAAAAAATTAGTTCATACACGTAAAATACTAAGGATTCTATCTGGCACGTAGTGAACCCCCTTACACATGAACAAGTCTCTCCTTTTGCAGCGATAATTTATGATGGAAAGACATTTTACCAGAGTAATATTTTAGACCTTGGGCCTCAATTTCTCAAATTGGGGCCTAAGGGCCTGTGAACCTCAGAGGTCCCCAAGACATGTTTTCTCCTATAAAAGGAGCCTACACACTAGTCAAATTTGAATAAGAAACACAGGGCCAGGGCCCCCAAAGAGCTTGGATATCTCTTGTCTGTTTTCACAGCTTCCTTTCAGCCACAGTGACTTGCTTTTTCCTGAGTTTGGCGGAGGCCTTGGAAACACACGTACCTTTCCCAGGAAAATGAGTCCCTGGGGAGGCCTCCCGGCCCGCAGGCTCACTCTAGCACCTGTGTTCTGTAACATAGCCCTAATTGAAATCACATTAACATTATGATTCCATTATGGGGAACAAGAGGCTGGCTGCAGGAATGCGCCCCGTGGGGCCTAATCAGCTGGACCGGATCATTTATAAAGGACTGTGCATCTGCTTGGAGCTCAGTGTTAAGTAAGGCAGACAGGGGCCTATTCATTATTAACAAGGCTTTATGCATTTGGCCAGGCAAGAGTACAAAGCTGGCCGCAAGGGGAGTCTGAGGGAGGAGAGGCATTAAGGCACTGATTGCATCTGCCTTGCCCATTGGTGGAGCCCAAGATGCCTTCACCCAGGTGGCGGTGATGCCCATCCCGAGCCTTGCCTGTGGCAACCGCTTCTGCTAACGGGAGAGGCTAAGTGACTTGCCTGAGGTCCCATAACTAATGTGGTAGAGTCAGAATGTGAACCCAGGCAAGCCGGGTCCAGAGCTCACATGCTCAGCCACCTTGCTACATACAGTCCACCCCTTGGCAGTTCACACGAATCCTAGGTTGTACTGCTGTACCACTCGGTGTTCCTGCAACCTCAGATCTTTGAGGTTGTGATGTAAAGGAGGAAGCCCTGGAAATCAACAAAGGAAGTTCGAGAAGGTGGCTGGATGCTCAGCTCCCCCGCTCTTCATTTATTTCGTTCATTGCTCCGAGTATCAACACTGTACTGGGCACTAGGCTGGGCTCCACAGCTAAAGAGGCAGTTGAAACCCAGTCTTTGCTCAAGAGGGGCTCAGAGATACTTGGAGAGTCCCCGTTCTTTGTAGGAACCATGTGCATTAAGCACCATATACACGGGATCTATTGAATCCTTAACTGCAACAAACGAAGCCTTAATTACAATGTAGTGGGTAAGAGCCATAAATGAGAAATTAATGACCTATAAGCACTCCACTATGAAATATAAGTACATTAAATTAAATACAAAGCTAATTAAATATGACTGAAGGCAGGGGTGCCTCAGTGGCTCAGTCGGTTGAGCGTTGGACTTAGGCTCACGTCATGATCTCACGGTTCATGAGTTCGAGTCCCACATGGGGCTGGCTGCTGTCAGCACAGAGCCCGCTTCGGATCCTCTGTCCCCCTCTGTCTCTGCCCCTCCCCTGCTTTCAATCTCTCTCTCTCTCTGGAAAATAAACATTTAAAACTATGATTGAAGGCAATATTATATGACAGATGTTCAGGCTCTGGAATCCAACAGACCTTATTCTAATCCTGGATCTGCTGCCCAACTGTCGTGCTGACCCTGATCATGTCATTTCACCTCTCAGTGTCCACCCTTCTGCCTCGCTTTGTCCTGGGCATGGCATGAGGTAGCGGGACAAGCAGGACGGACATCTTGGAGGAAGGGGGGTGGCATAGTCACCAAATCGGCTTTGGAGTTGGGAAGAGAAAATGGTGGTCAGCAGAGTGTGGTGGTTGAGGGTGTGAACTCTGAAGACTCTGGAAGGTTCTCGGGAGCGGACTGGGCTCCAAGTCAGGGCTCTGCCCCAGTGGCTGGGTGACCTGGGCAAGGAACGCTACAGTGGGATTTCAGCATCCACACCTATCAAACGGGGACAATAGTAACACTTCCCTTACGAGGCTATTATGAGAATTAAATAGGATGATGGATGGTCATGGTCTGAGACACTGTAAGCATTCAAAAACAAACAAAAAGCCCACACCACTTCAGCTAGCATTTCAGAGGACAGGACCATCCAAGGTGTGATGGGAGTCTGCTTATATCCCCACCAGCTGTGTGGCCCGAGACAAGTCGCCTGGGCCGGTTGAGTGGGTAAAATGGGGGTAGACTGAGGATTCAGGCTGTAGGGTTGAGAGGTGATAACAGGCGTGGGTACGCTTTGTAAGCAGTAACACAGTGCACAGATGTGCAACTGTCCTATGAAGCACTGATTGTATACCACCAGTCCAGAACCCGGATACGGGAGATGGGGGGACGGAGACATGGTCTCCCGTCCTCCAGGGAACCCTGCCGGCTGGGAGAGGCATCGTGTAACAGCTCACACTACCCCACATGTGTGTCACCAACTAGGAAATGCAGGCTCTTGCAGGGGGGGAGGGGGGAGAGTGAGTCTGTTCCTCCCTCCCTATGGCATCTTGGGGCAGTGTGCTCTCTGGGCCCGAGCACGACCCCTTGTGTGCCATGCCTTTCACTCCCCCCTGTTCGTTTCAGTGAGGGCCTTTGAGTCCTAATCTCTCAGCAAGTTTCAATTATACGACACGGGGTTCCCAACTCTAGCCACCGTGGTGTCCGTGAGATCCTCAGACCTTCCTCATCGTACAGCTGAGACTCGTGCCCTTGGCCCAACCTCGCCCTCTCTCCCCTACCCTCCCCAGGCCCTGGCGACCACTTGTCTACTCCCTGTTTCCAGGAGTTTAACTTTTTTAAACTATTAATTTTTTTTTAATGTTTATTTATTTTCGAGAGACCGAGAGGCAGAGTGCGAACAGGGAAGGGGGCAGAGAGTGAGACAGAATCCGAAGCAGGCTCCAGGCTCTGAGCTGGCAGCACAGAGCCGGGTGCGGGGCTCAAACTCACAGACTGCGAGATCATGCCCTGAGCTGAAGTCGGATGCTGAACCGACAGAGCCACCCGGGCGCCCCAAGGAGTTTAACTTTTTTACATAAAGATTCCAGAAGGAAGTGACAGCACGTGTATTTGTCTTTCTCCATCCGGCGTATTTCACTCACCAGCATGCCCTGCGGGTTCTTCCATCCACATGACCAAAGACGGGATTTCTTTCATCTCAGGGGCTGAATAATATTCCACTGTGTGTGTGTGTGTGTGTGTGTGTCCAGCAGCCTCCTCCCCCGCTCAGACCCCGCTCTATAGCAGTGACTCTGGTTATTTGTCCTTTGGTCCCAATATTCCTGAGACAGTGACAACAACCACAACCGCTGCCATCTGTCTAGCACTTACTATCGGTCTGGCGCCATCTGGGCATCATGTCACCTAACCCTCGTGTCAACTGCAGAGGGCGGACGCAGCCAAGCCGTGCATCCCACAGGCAAGGACACCGAAGCCTAGGCAGGCTCTGTAGGGCTAGGATGTGGACCCAGGCAGCCTTCCTCCCAAATTGCAGCTCAGCGCCCTTTCCCATCCGTGGGGCGCTTCCCCTGCAGGCGCTGTGTGCCGAGCCCGGCACAGACACGGCTGCCTCGATGCCTCAGGAGTTGGTGCTACTGTTATCCCATTTCACAGACGGGGCGACTGAGACGTGACAAGATTGAACAAGCTGCCTGCAAACACGTAACTCGAGTGCCAGAGCAGGAGCTTCGACACACCTCTTTCTGAGATCAGGATCCGTGGTTTCCACCTCTCTTGTCTCCACAGTGGGGGCTGCCGGTGACCTTTCCCGTGCTGGGGCTGGAGACGAGGGGCTCCCGGGGACAAGGCAAAAGCAGTCCCATAGGGAAGACACAGGCAGAGCCTTCTTCCCAAGCGACCCATAGGAACCGGTTGTCTCCGCCCAACGGCCCCTGATTAAAAATAGAGCCTGCCCGCCGGGCTGTCCAGCAGCCAAGCTGAGATCAGAAACTGCTTCCGGCAAGGCTGGGTCTTTTAAGTTATTTATCTGCCTGCATTTTTCATCATTTGCCATTGATTCGCAAGGGCCCTTCCCGAGAACCCCTCCAGTGCCTGTCTGGCGGGGTAGCTGGCTCCTTGCCTCCCTCGCCCCTGGGGCTCTCCCCGCTTTACTGTAAGGCAGCCCAGCGCCAGCTGCCCAGTGGCCTCCGAACCGGGATCCTGCATTATCAGAACTGACCAGGCTCGAGGGGCGTGGTCTCCTTCTGCTCCGCCGGGGAAGTTCTGGAACACGAGGAGGGAGGGAACTCCTGCCCGCCCCTCCCTCTGGCACCCCCCTCCACCCACGCTCTGCCCTCCATGCCTCAGGAGGCTGACCTCTAGGGATGTCATCCCAGGCTCCCGTATTCTTGATGATGGTCGGGAGATGCTGATAGGAGACCCAAATGGGAGGAGAGAGGGTTTGGGGTGTTTCCTCCTGGGTTCTGCTGCTTCCGGCTGTGGCAGCTCCTGCATTGGTGGCGGGGCCCTCACACCCCAGTCCTGGTAGGGCTCTCGCCCCTCACACCTTCAGGAGGAGGGCGGTCATGGCCTCCTGCTGTTACTCGTTCAAGGGTGCCTCCGGACGCACTCCTTGTCTGCACCTCTGTGAGGCCCCTTCATTCGGTCTTCCTCCAAGTCCTAGCTGATAGGATTTCTGTTTCCTTCCAAGACTCTGAGGGATCCACAGCAACTCCTGGCTGCATAAACGGCAGACCATGGACAGCAATAGGAGCTCTCAGGGTAAAGCTGCCAGGGACCCAGCACAGACTCACATTTGGTCCTGGTTAGAGAGCACATGTCACGGTCCCTCCACCGCTCACCTTGGGCGGAACGTCTTTTCGTGAGGGATAAACACCGAGGCTCTATTATAGGAAGACTTTCTCGACAGCCGCTTCGTTTAGAAAGGTCTGGGGCTGGATTTGCGCCTCCTGGCTGGAAGAGACAGAGCCTCCTAATGGAGAGGAGGCTGGGGTCCCACAGCAACCCACCGGGGCAATAGCCTTCCATCGTCTCTGGCCACGGTGTGGCTCCAGGCAACGCCATCGCAGACCTCACGGAGCTTCTCAACTGGCAAGCTTCGCCTGCGTGTGGTAGAAAGACCAGAGAAAAGAGCTGGACCGGCAAGAAATGTATTGTCTCACCCGGAATGAGCAGTTGGAGAGTTGGCAGACTCGGTGGCTCCGTGGAAGTAGGGCTCTCGGCTGGCTTCTCAACTCTCCTCTTGGCTTTTGCCTCATGGTCACAAGATGGCTGCCACAGCTCCAGGAGTGTTGCGGATTACCTGTGCCCCGGTTTTCAGCTGCGCTCTGAGGAACCCCTGGAGGTCAGACGTGTGCAGCCAGAGCAACCATGCCATTTTTACCTGACTTACTAGGCTTTGGTTTCTGCGTCTATAAATTGCCAATAATAATAGTAACTATCCATGAGGTTATTTTTAGGGTCAAAGTATGAAATTCACGTGAAGTGCTTAACACAGAGCCTGGCACATGGGAAGTGCCCAAACCTTGTTGGCTAGTGTTCTTGTTGTTTATTACTTTATGGAAGATTTGAAAAAAGAGTTCAGTGGATAAAGCAATTTGAAACGACCGGTGCATTAGAACAGAGAGGGTCCAGGGGCCCAGATGCCTGCGACCTGACAACCAGGTGCCCCGGGGCGAACCTCAGCCTCTTCCTGCAGAATGGGCCTGCCCACCTGGTGCCCTCACGCCAAGTAGAAAAATGCCCCGGAAGTAGAAACACCTGC